>NC_057809.1:310129518-310152880 GCF_018294505.1 Triticum aestivum
CCGGCAAGGCCGCGCCGCCACCACCCGGAGCCGCGAGCACGCCGACGACCGCGCCCCGGCGAGCCCCTCCTCTTGTCGGCAAGTCCGGTGACGCCCCTTGCTTCTCTGGCGAGCTCCGGCGACTTCGGCGATGAACCTCGATCCACGTGCAAACCGGATCCAGATCTGGAATCGGTTTACTTTCTCCTGAAACCCTAGTTCATATTGCCCTGTTCATTGTGCCGTAACTTTGCATCCGTAGCTCCGTTTTGGGCATATAGCATATCAAAATGTTCTTCTCAGTGAGTGAATCATTTCATCTCATTGCATCATTTTCATTTGAGTTCATCTTGTTGCCCGAAATGCTGTTAGAAGAATGCTATTTGAGATAATTGTCAGATCTGCTGCTCCAATTAGATATTTGTCTTTTTTGCCATGATTAATGTGTGCATGTTATGCCCCTAAGCTCTACATGTGTTTTGTTATATGTTTTGCCATATTTCCAGAGGTGCAACCCATGTATTTTTGTGATGTGTGTGGTGACTAGCACAAGCTTGCAAAGTGGTGCATTCGTTAATGCTGATTTCAGGGACTTAGCATTTCCACTAAGTCCTTGAACTGTTTATCTCAATATGCCATATGTTCATGTTATTTCCTAATGATCCGAGCCTCTTTTGAGGATGATCAGTAAGGGAGTTTTGTTAACATTGTAGTGCTCTATCCATCCATGTCTTTGTTTGCAATTATGGAGCACCCTAGCTTGAGTCAATCGAGCTCTACTTTTGCTACTTTGTGAATCTGGGCAGATTGTCAACTTGTTTGCAATTTCGCCGGTCATGTGTGTCGTCTCTAGTGCAAGCTTGCAAAGTGGTGCACTTGCTAATTCTGTTTTCAGGGACTTAGTGATTTCACTAAGTCCTTGACCTGTTTATCTCAATATGCCATATGTTCATGTTATTTCCTAGTGATCCGTGCCTCTTTTGAGGATGATCAGTAAGGATGTTTTGTTAATCTTGTAGTGCTCTATCCATCCATGTCTTTGTTTGCAATATTGGAGCACCCTAGCTTGAGTCAATCGAGCTCTACTTTTGCTATTTCGTGAATCTGGGCAGATTGTCTACTTGTTAACGATTTTGCTGAGGATGTTGTAGTTGATCCGTGTATGCTATGGTATTGTTCTTGCCATGTCTAGCTTGTATTTTGTGTATTCTTGAAGGGTGTATGCTTACTTTGTCATGACTTGCTCTGTAGTGAGTGCATCAAGCTCGTAAACATGCCTACTTGATATCTGTTTCAGCATGCTCCAGTTTTCACTAAGTCTGTGATCTGATTATGCTTTTGCCATGCTTGCAATTGTATTTTCTGATCCCTTTTGGCTCAAGGTCACTAAGGGACTTTTGTTAAACTATTTGATTAGCTCCATGCCATGCTTTACTTTGCCATGTTCAGGTCCTGTAGCATATTGTTTTCATGCTCCAAAGTGTGCTACCTGATCTGAAATTCCAGGCTTGTGTTAATTTCACTAAGTCTGAAATCTGTTTATCAATTGCATTTTTGCCATGCTTGTTTGAACCTGTTAATGGATGAATTGGCTGTAGCTTAGTGTTCATCTTTTGTTAAGCTTCATTAATGGATCCCTGCCATGTATTTTGTTGCCATGCTTGAGTGGTGTAGCATGTTCATCTTGTTGCATTTAGATGGCTACTTGCTGTATATCGCAGAACGTGGCCATATTTGATTTGGTCGCCATTTCCAAATCGTGACTCCGACTCTGGCGTTCTTTATATCGTTTCCAAGCGATTTCATCTCAACTTTCCAGTGGCACACTTGGATTTCCATGTTGAGGCCAGGTTCAATCATTCCTTGTCAAATCATGCATATGCATCGCATACCGCATCCCGCATATCATACCATGTTCATGTGTTGGTTACTTACTATGTTGTGTGCCTCTTTCCGGTGTTTGCTTCTTCGGGTTGGTTCTGGTTATGTCGCGTTTGTGAGGACCCGTTCGTCTACGTCCGTTTGTCTTCTTCATGGACTCGTTCTTCTTCCTTGCGGGATTTCAGGCAAGATGATCATACCCTCGAAATCACTTCTATCTTTGCTTGCTAGATGCTCGCTCTTTTGCTATGCCTATGCTGCGATACCTACCACTCGCTTATCATGCCACCCATATTGTTGAACCAAGCCTCTAACCCACCTTGTCCTAGCAAACTATTGTTTGGCTATGTTACCGCTTTGCTCAGCCCTCTTATAGCGTTGTTAGTTGCAGGTGAAGATTGAAGTTTGTTCCTTGTTGGAACATGGAGATGTTGTTCCTTGTTGGAACATGTTTACTTGTTGGAATATCACAATATATCTTATTAAATTAATGCATCTATATACTTGGTAAAGGGTGGAAGGCTCGGCCTTATGCCTGGTGTTTTGTTCCACTCTTGCTGCCCTAGTTTCCGTCATATCGGTGTTATGTTCCCGGATTTTTGTGTTCCTTACGCAGTTGGGTAATAATGGGAACCCCTTGACAGTTCGCCTTGAGTAAAACTCTTCCAGCAATGCCCAACATTGGTTTTACCATTTGCCACCTAGCCTTTTCTTTTCCCTTGGGAGTCGCGCTCCTGAGGGTCATCATTATTTTACCCCCCCCCCCGGGCCAGTGCTCCTCTGAGTGTTGGTCCACCTGTCAGCTGCCGGTGGCCACCAAGGGCAACTCTGGGCTGGCCTACCCGTACCTAGGACAATCTGAGTGTGCCCTGAGAAAGAGATATGTGCAGCTCCTATCAGGATTTGTCGGCACATTCGGGCGGTGTTGCTGGTTTAGTTTTACCTTGTCGAAATGTCTTGTAACCAGGATTCCGAGTCTGATCGGGTCTTCCCGCTAGAAGGTCTATTCCTTCGTTGATCGTGAGAGCTTGTCATGGGCTAAGTTGGGACACCCCTGCAGGGATTTGAACTTTCGAAAGCCATGCCCGCGGTTATGGGCAGATGGGAATTTGTTAATGTCCGGTTGTAGATAACTTGAACCTTAACTTAATTAAAATGAGTCAACTGCCTGTGTAACCGTGATGGTGTCTTTCCGGCGGAGTCCGGGAAGCGAACACGGTGTTGGAGTTATGTTTGACGTAGGTTGTTTTAGGATCACTTCTTGATCATAGTTATTCGTTCGTGCTTTGCCTTCTCTTCTCGCTCTCTTTTGCGAATATGTTAGCCACCATATATGCTAGTCACTTGCTGCAGCTCCACCTCATACCTTTACCTTACCCATAAGCTTAAATAGTCTTGATCATGAGGGTGCGAGATTGCTGAGTCCCCGTGGCTCACATATACTTCCAAAACCAGCTTGTAGGTGTCGATGAGACCGTGCAGGTGACGCAACCAAGCTCAGGAGGAGCTCGATGAAGATCTTGTCCTTTGTGTTGTCCTGTTTCCAGTTGATCAGTAGTGGAGCCCAGTTGGGGTCGATCGGGGACCTTGTCGCATTTGGGGTTCTTCTTTTATTTTGGTTCCGTAGTCGGACCTTGATTGTATCTGGTTGATGTAATGCTTTATTCATGTAATTGTGTGAAGTGGCGATTGTAAGCCAACTATGTATCTTTTCCCTTATGTATTACATGGGTTGTTTGCGAAGATTACCTCACTTGCGACATTGCTTTCAATGCGGTTATGCCTCTAAGTCGTGCTTCGACACGTGGGAGATATAGCCGCATCGAGGGCGCTACAAGGAATTTCCCGGATCAAGAGAAACATTGACAAGGGAGTTGGTGGCAGTTTCTCCATAGACGATCGAGGTGTTGTTTTCTTTGAGAATCGCTTGGTGGTTCCCAAGAGTCAACATCTGCGACAACTGATTCTTAAGGAGGCTCATGAATCTCCTCTCACAATTCATCCTGGTAGTACTAAGATGTATTAGGACCTGCGCCAGAGGTTCTGGTGGACTAGGATGAAGAGAGAAATTGCTCAGTTCATTTCTAACTGTGACGTTTGTCGTCGCGTTAAGGCAGAGCGTCAAAGGCCTGCTGGCACCCTTCAGGCTCTAGCTATTCCTAAGTGGAAATGGGATAAAGTTGGTATGGACTTCATCACCGGCTTTCCCAAGACCAAGAGAGGGAATAATGCTATCTTCGTAGTCATTGATCGTCTTTCCAAAGTGGCTCACTTCCTACCTGTTTGAGAGAGTATCACTTCTAGTTATCTCACTGACTTATATATTTCTCGAATAGTGTCACTTCATGGTGTTCCACTAGAGATCAATTCAGACCGTGGTAGTCTTTTCACTTCTCATTTCTGGGAGAGTTTCCAAACTGCCATGGGCACACATCTTTCCTTCAGTACCGCTTTTCCACCCCCAGTCAAGTGGTCAGGTGGAAAGGGTCAACCAAATTCTCGAAGACATGCTTAGAGCTTGTGTTATCTCATTTGGTATGGATTGGGAGAAGTGTCTTCCCTTCGCCGAGTTTGCTTATAATAATAGCTACCAATCCAACCTCAAGAAAGCTCATTTGAGGTTCTGTATGGACGAAGATGTCGAACACCTTTGAACTGGTCAGAAACCGGTGAAAGACAATTCTTTAGACCGGATATGATCCAGGAGGCAGAAGAGCAAGTTCACATCATTCGTGAGAATTTGAAAACAGCCCAATCTCGTCAAAAGAGCCAGTATGACCGTCGTCATAAGGAAGTGGCTTATGAAGTTGGCGACAAGGCTTAACTTCGGGTTACTCCTTTGAAGGGTACCCATCGTTTCCGTATCAAGGGCAAGTTGGCTCCTCGTTACATTGGTCCTTTTCGCATTCTCGCTAAACGAGGAGAGGTTGCCTACCAGTTCGAACTACCCCCACATCTCTCTCGAGCACATGATGTCTTCCACGTCTCTCAACTCAGGCGTTGCTTCTCAGATCCCATCCGCGAAGTGGAGCACGAAACGCTTGATCTCCAAGATAACCTCACATATCGAGAGTACCCTGTTGCATCCTTGATCAAGCAGAGCGTGTCACTCGACGTCATAACATCAAGTTTCTCAAGGTTCAGTGGTCTCATCATTCCAAGAAAGAAGCTACTTGGGAGCGTGAAGATTGTCTTCGACTTGAGTACCCCACTTTCTTTCCGCCGACTCCTGAATCTTGGGACAAGATTCTTTCCAGTGGGGGCGAGTTGTCACATCCCTAGTTCTGGTATGACCTAGACTAGCTAGACATTTGTGCATCATGTTTAAATTCCATTTAAATTTGAAATGAGGATTTGTGAAACCCTCAGATTTCATTTCTGGAAGACCGAGATAAAAATTGCTCCAAAAAGGTCCAAGAAAATGTTCATGTTGCTCTCTGGAAATTTTGGACAGAGATAAAAATCAAACCAACATTTTCAGGAGCTCATAAGTATTTATTTTGGGCATTTGGAATTAATGCAGTAATTATTTGCTTTGGATATATATTGTTATATATATAAAATATTGTCCAACAGTTATGCTAGTAGTTGAGGAGCTCTGGAATAATACCACTAGCCCCAACAAAAATTGGCATAACAAAATAAAATGGTTTAATATTTTTATTAAACCAAACAAATGTCACAAAAATAGAAAAGAAAACAAAATAGACAAAAGCTTACCTGGGTTACCTGCGGCCTAGCACTGTGCAGCCAGCCTGGCCCAGCGGCCCAGCAGGCCGTCCTAGCCAGCTGGCCGCGCCAGTCACCCCCTACCTCTCGCCAGGAGGCCAGGGGCGCGTGGTCGCCGCGCGCACGCACGCGTTGGGCCACCTCCTGCTTCCGCCGGAGCGGGAGAGGATCCTGGAGCGCTATGCACACCCCCGTTCCCTCTCACTTCCCCCCCTCCCGAGTCGATCCCCTCCTCTGCCGCCTCCTCCTCGATTTTTCTCTCACGGCCGAGCACGCCCGTCGCCGCCGCTTGCCGTTGTCACGCTCACCGCCTCCCCCTCGCCCTCTCTCCGTGTCTGCAAGCTCCGCCACGTCTCCGTCTACCTCTCCGTCGAACCACGCACCTCGGGAGCCCCTGCAACGCCGCCACCGTTGTCGTCTTCAACCTCCAGCGCCCGAGATCGCCTGCAACGCCACGTCGCCATCCGGCCACCCCCGAGCTCGCTGACACCTCCAAACGACACAGGGTGAGCCCTCTTCATTTCGCCCCTAACCCCGTCGCCCCACACGTCCTCTAGCGCTAGTGCCGCCGTGCCCGAAGCTCGCCGCCACACAACCATGTCGCCGCCGTGGCCACTGTCACATAGAGCTACAACCGAGCACATGGTCGTGCTCAGCGCAACGCCAAGAGGCCGTAGACGCCTTCCGCAACTCCTGCTGTGCCCCGTAGCCCGTTCCCGCTCGAAGCCGTGCTCCGGTCGCCGCGCCGAGCTCCGCTCCGGCGAGCTCCGACCGTCCCCGCCTCTCCCACTTGCCCCAGAAGACGCAGACGAGCCCTGGCTCCTCGCTCGTGGCCTCCGCCGCCCAATTGTTTGCCGGAAGGCAAATCCCGAGCCCCTCCACCGCGTTATGCCTCATCGGCGGCTAAACGCCGGCAGGGTTGACTGGGTTTGACCCCCCCAGTTGACCAGATTTGACCCTTGTGGGTCAATGACATGTCGGGCCCGGCCCTGCTAATTTTTAGTTTAGGATTAGTTTAATAACTAACTAACTCTGTTAGCTAACCGTGTCACTGACGTGTGGACCCAACACGTCAGGTTTGACCTCGTCAACCGCCTTTGACTTGCTGACGCAATGCTGCTATCATGCTGATGCAGTAATGGTTTTCTGGATTTAAAATAAATCTGGAAAATCCAAAAAATGTTATAAACTTCAAAAATTCATAGAAATTCAACCGTAGCTCAGATTGAAGTAATTTATATATGAAAAATTATCAGAAAAATTCAATCTATCCATCTGTGCCATTTTCATGCATGACAAACCAACTTATACATGCTGTATATGAGGAAACACACTTATGCCATTTAAAGGGACTTAATTTAGAGTAGCATTTGAACCTTTGGTTCGAATGGACCTCTTCCAAATAGAATGCTAAATGCATTAGCTCAAAACACATCGCATACTCATGCCATGTTCATGCATCATATTGTTGCATATGATTGTGTATTGATTGCCGACGCCGTTCCTTCTCGATAGGTCCTGCTCCGGAGACCGATCCAGAGTACCTGTCAGAGGAGCAGTGCCCCCCTTGTTGATCTACCAGGCAAGCAAACCCCCTTGTTCATTCCGATACAATCCTACTCTCTCGCTCCTGCTCTCATTTATTGCATTAGGACAACAACGATTCAACTGCTACTTTATGTTGCGGTAGTTGAACCCATTCCTCTGCATGACCTGTCATTGCCACAGTAAATAGTTAAAACCCACTAGCATGTGTAGGAGTTGATTGAGCCATGTTGTGTTCCTACCATGCCATGCCTGCTATTGCTTAGAGTTATGTTAGGTCTGATTCATTGGGAATGAATTGGAGTGTTACAATATGTTCTGGTGCTGAGAGTTAAGCGTGTGAACAGGATCTGGTAAAGGTAGCGGTGAGAGGCCATGTAGGAGTACTTGGTGGGTTGTCTCATTGGGACCGTCCTTAAGAACTGAGTTCTATGTAAGTTGTCCAATGATTAGCTACTACCACACATTGGGCTCCGGGCGCTCCAAGCTCTCTCGACTTATTAACCGCCTTGATCTTTGTCCAGGAGTTGCAAATAGTTTCTGGTGTTTGTAGGTAGTGCTATTTTTCTACCGAGTGGCACCCGGCAGGGTGGACTTGGGATATACTAGGCCCATGTGGCCCGGTGTACCTGGCACCCGGATGGTGGGCTCGGGAACCCTGTACACATCGTTTGGGGCTGTGAGTGAAACCCCGGCTGGATCTCCTTGCGGATGGAACCCGAATAGGCGATAAACCTGGACTAGAGTCTTGTGTGGTTAGTCAGGTTGTGGCCGACACCCTCGCCAGGCTTCTGCTTGAAGGTTGCCGAGATACATGACGTGTACATGGTGATAAGTGGTGAGAGCGTGTGTGAAGAAGTCCACCCCTGCAGGGTTATCATGATCTATTCGAATAGCCGTGTCCTCGGTTATGGACTTCTTGGATGCTTACGTGGTACATAGACAACTTAAAGTGGATACTCTAAAATTCTCAAGACAAGTGTGAGTGCTATGGATGGCCTTCTCGTAGAGAGACGGGGATGAATCCATAGTAGTGTATTGATGTGGTGCTTAGTGGACTCGTGTGCGCTGCCTCACCTCAAAGAAGTTTCTCATAGTCATAGAACAGGATAGCCACCGAGTCAAAGCTGGCTTGCCGCAACTAAACTCCACATTACCTTCTTGATACAAATGCATGTATGATAGTATCTGATGTAAATCTTGCTGAGTACCTTTGTACTCATGTTTGCTTTATTTATGTTTTGCAGGTGAGACATCTGTCTCACTAGTAGTACCGCTTGGACTTTGACGAGTAGCTTGTTACCTCAGCTACAATCTTGTACCCTTGGGAGGGACTTGTAGATGTCAGGCTTCTCGGCCTTTTCCTTTTGTAGTTGTCTATACTCAGACAAGTAATGCTTCCGTTGCTTGTATGCTCCGAATGATGGGTCATGTGACCCCTGTTTGTATTTAATGCTATGTGGCTCTTCTGGGCCTTTATCTATATGAGTTTGAGTTATGTTGTGATGCCATGTTGTACAACACATACTTGCATGTTATGCGTACGTGTCACGTGTATTGCTATGTGTGGGATCCGACAACCTAGTTGTTTATCCTTGGCAGCCTCTCTTATGGGGAAATGTAGTCTAGTGATTCCACTGAGCCATGGTAGTCTGCTACAGCCCGGTTCACCGGAGTCCTGCTAGCCCAGCACTACTGCTCTGGAACACTTAGACTGGCCGGCATGTGATTCATTTCGTTCCTATGTCTGTCCCTTCGAGATCCGGAGTCCTGCCTAGCCTGCTACAGCCCGGGTTCCCGGAGTCCTGTTAGCCCAGTGCTACAGCCCGGATTCGCATGCTGCTGACCGACATGCTCGATGTTGATTCATGTATGCCTATCCCCGTAAGTTAGTGCCACTTTGGTTTCACGACTAGTCATGTTGGCCCGGGTTCTCTGTCATATGGATACTAGCGATACTATCATATACGTGAGCCAAAAGGCGCAAACAGTCCAGGGCCATGGTAAGGCGACACCCATGGGAATACTGTGCGTGAGGCCGCGAAGTGATATGAGGTGTTGCATGCTAGATCGGTGTGACTTAGAATCGGGGTCCCAACAGCAGGGCCGAAGGCGCAGAAGTTCTTCAGCAAGGCCTCCACCTGGCTCTTCACGGCTTCGGCAGCGGCTGCACAGTGGTCGTCATCCATGGGCTCGAGCAGCTCATTAAGGTTGGCGTCAGGGTCGTGAAGATGGACGTGGCTGAAGACACGCGTCAGTGCAGTAGAGGAGAGCGCGCGGGCTTCCCCTTCCACCAAGGGGCCAATACCGTCAACGACATCTTCAAGCGTCGTGACGAGTTGAGGAAGTAGCTGAGTGGGGCCCTCGTCGTCTATCGCCAGCGGCTCCTCTAAGCCCTTCTCGTAGAGTGCCCACAGTGCCACGCGGGACTTCTCTTCAAGGGACCCTAAGGCCACGCGGTCCTTAGCCAGGACCTTCACCTTGGCTTCCAGCTCGGCCTTCTCTGTCTTCATCTCCTGCTCCAGCTTCTCTAGGCGGCTGCGCTCCGTGGCCTATGCCCTCGTCAACTACTCTAGCTCGGCGTCGCGACCTCTGATAGCGTCCTCTCAGGCCTTCATCTTCTCCTCCTCCGCCATGCGGTCTCAAGCCTCGGTCGCGCGCTCGTCTCACATGGCCTCCAGCGACCGGAAGTGATCCTGGGCCGCCGCGACGTCCTTCAGCGCCACCTCGTGGGCGGCCGCGTCTTGGGCAGCTGCCTTCTTGTCCTTCTCGGAAGCCGCCACAGCCTGGCTCAGTGCCTCCCTGACAGACGCGTCGGACTGCAGCCAACCAGAGATCAGTTCAAGGTGCCCCGCCACCAGTCAGCAGTCAGTGCCTTGGAGGTCGCCCCTAAGCCATGCCAGCGCGGAAAGGGCCTCCTCCAAGGTGTGGGCGGAGCGGAAGGATCGCGGGCCAGCGATTCAACCAAAGGAGGAGGCTGCGTTGTTGCCAAGACCTGTGAGCTAGAGATGACAGGAAGTGGAGCTGGGGGCTCCTGAATCTTGGCCGCATCAACGGGCGAGCTGGGGATAGGTGCCTACGGAGCCAGCTTGGACGAGGAGATCGCCTCCTCCTGAGGCTTGTCCGTTGGGCCTCGCGAGGACGATCGAGCGGGAGAAGTGTGGGTGCCATCGCCGCCCTTCCCCGCTGGAGGAGGTGTGGCCGTGCCAGGCTGCTGGGTCACCGAGGATGTGGCCGCCCCCTCCTTCTTCTTCAATGACGGTGTCGGCCTAGAAGCATAAGGAGGAGCAAGGGCAAGATCATGATAGGACACTCACTGGTCCACGGCGGCATAGTCCCGCTGCCTCTTCAGAAGTGTGGAGCCGGGGGGCCTCGCGGCCTGAGGTGCGGGCGCACGGGCCCCGAAAGTTGGTGAGGTCATGGTGGCCCCGGGCGGCGGTGAGGTAGGGGCGTCGCCCCCAGAGATCAGCGACGATCTGCTCTTCGCCGGGACACTAGGCGTCAGCCTCCTCGAGGGGGAGACCATGGACCTCGTAGTAACCCCAGCAGGGGGCATGACTTCTCTCACTAGGTGGTCGTCAACATCGTCGTCGTCAGGCAAGGTGTGGAGGAGATCCGCATTGCGCAAGGGGGGAGGTCTCCCCAGACCCCTCCAGGATGGCCGCCGAGTCCTCCTCCTCCTCCTCGCCAGAATCGCTGGAGGACACCACCATCAGAGTCGTCACCGCCAAGGCTTCTGAGGGCGCCGGCAGCAGAAGACCGCGTCCATCAAAGACAGGTAGGGCGGCTGCAATCTTCGCCCCATCTGGACGGCAGGATAAGGGAACGAAGATGTCCGGCGGGTGCCCCTAGTCGTCCCCAACCAAGGAGCGGAGGGCCGTGCCTAGATCCACATCAGACAAGGCCTCCGGGCATAGGCGGAGGTCATCACCCTCGTCCCCGAGCCTCCACAAGGGGCGTGGGCGCGACTAGAGCGGAGCCATGCGCTGCACCATGAACTCCTTGATGATCATGGTCCCCGTCAGCTTCGCCGCCGTTGGATCATCAGCCTTCAGGTCGCCGGTCATCCTCTCCAGCACCAACTCCACCCGAGGGTCGTCGAGCTTCACGCAGAACCACCCGTCGTGAGACGTGGGCATCACCTTCGACAGCACTAGCCAGGGGTGAGAGCACTTGGCATCCATCAGGACCCAGTTGCTCCTGAAGCCCTCGGCCTTCTTCCCGGCCTTCAAAATTGCATTGGTCTTCTTGGCTGCGACGAAGTTGGCACACCCCGAGCAGGGGCCGTCCTTGATCCGGAGATAGAAGAAGTGGCGCAGCAGCGCCACAGATGGCATCACCCCAACGTACGCTTCGCAATAGAAGGCGAATATCGACAGAAGGAGGATGGAGTTGGGATGAAGGTGGAGGGCGTGAAGCTTGTAGTGGCTGAGTAGAAGAAGTCGGAGAAGGGGGGAACCATCCCCGCAACAATGCTGCTCATGAAGAAAGGATAGAAGGTGCTAACCGAGGGCTTCGGCTTGGAGGAGCCTGCCCGGAGCGTGATTTTCCTCTTCTCGTCGCCTGCCGCTGTCATCATGAGCGTGGCGGCAAGGTTCTTCTCTGAAACGCTTGGTGCGCTCAACGCAGGCTCATACCAGGATGGCAGAGCGACGACCCGAGCTTTGTTGGGCGCCATTGGTGGCGGATTCGGAGGATGATTTGGGCGGATCTGGAGTCCTTGGGAGCGAGGAGCAAGAAAGGGGATCTAGAGCAAGACGAAGGGGAGCAATGAAGGTAGCGTAGCCCACGCCAGGCTTTTGTTAGTCGGGCATTTGCCGAGGCAACATGGGGAAGCGGAGACGCCCACGTCCCGTCAGTCGCCAAGTGTAAATCAAGGCTGCATGCGATGGGGCTCGCGGCGCTCTGCACTTGCCCTTTGGCTTCGCCTCGAAGCCAAGTCCAAGCGCGCCTTGGGCTCGGGGACTACTGTCGGCATTCTGGGAACGGGGGTCCCCAGATTTGCCTGCCTGCGGCCCACGGCGTGGCTCCTCCAGCGGCCTGGTATGGCCCATCTTCATCAGCAAACACTCAAGACCATCGCGAGGGGCCAAGCCTCTCGAGGCGGACGACACAAGACCTCCTCAAGGGCAGCCCCTCTAGGCAAGCTCGCGAGGAGCGGAGAGATCAAGGTGAGGGGCACCTCGTGAGGTTCCCGTGACGTGAGCCATGACAACCAAGGCCAGGCGGGTGCCAGGTGGGCGCCAGCGGGTGCAGGGCACCAGTTGCCTCGTTGTTGCTAAAGGTGCATGCGTAGACGAGGAGTCCCGAGGCATCAGGCAAAGGTTTCCATATCGGTGCAACAAGAGCAAGACCAGCAGGACGGCAGGACAGAGGTCATCGCAGAGCCCACAACGGCGTCACCACCAGAGCCTTTGGCAGGCAAAGACCACCTTTTGTCAGGATAGCTTGTATTAGCTGCCCCCCTTCAAATTGGCCGTTGTGGGATCCCTTCCCGCCTAATATTTGGGAAGAGGACCAGTGCCTCTATAAATAGGACTAGCCATCACCATAGGAAGTGGATCGGATCCATTCCACCCTGATACGCACTAGCTCACCAAGCTCAAGAACACCTCCCCTCAGGAGGCTGTTCTTCCCTTGTACTTGTTCATCCTCAGCCTACGAGGCAGTCCACCACACCACACTGGAGTAGGGTATTACACCACCTCGGTGGCCCGAACCAGTATAAACTCTTGTGTCCCTTGTTCTTCGAGTTCAATGAGCTAGGTTTTTAGATCATTGCGAGAGCGTGATCTAGGGGGAAGGAAAGATTTTATGCGCAACCCAGTGTTCGAACCTTAAGGGTTTTGCCGGAACCCGAAATCTGACCCGTGGTTTCCCACATTGGATTGGAAAGCAGTTATCATAGCCGCCGGGTGGATATTTGGGATATTTTTGTGGACTTTGCTGAATCTTTGCAAATACTTTTGTAGAGTCTCTCCTTCTTTCTATTGGAGAAGCTGCAAGTCGCTGGGCCGTCCTGGTTCTTGATGGCTGCCCGTGAAGGCACCAATGAACTCATGGCACAATTTAGCCCATGTCGAAATGGAGTTCTTCGGAAAGTGCATCAGCCAAAACCTCACATTGGACTTGAGAGCCAAAGGGCAGCTTGAACAGCGATAGTGTAGATGCTCAAGAACTCTGCTGGGTTTAGCCTCCCATCATACTTCTCAAGTATCTATGTTTGACCATGCGAGCGGACGGCCAACGGACTTGCCGCAACTCACGAGTGAAGGCAGGGCACCCAACCTCGAAAGGTAGATACCCGCCATCCTCGAGCTTGGGCTCGTTGATGTCAAGGCCATCGCACCCATTAGTCTCGCGGTGGTCATCACGGCGTCGCTCGACGATGATGTGTGCGCCTTCCCTCCGACTAACTTCCGGGGCTCGCCGTTGGACTTGACGTTCTCGAGGGCTGGAAGAAGCCATCAAGACATCATCAGGTTCTTGATTTTGTGGCTCACGTGATGTCTTCCGTGGTGGGGACTACACCATGAGGGTGGCCCCTTCCGCACGGCCACTAGCACGAGTTGTCGTCATCGTCCGGGAAGCCGCGGCGGGCCAGCTCGCTGCGAGCCCCCGGCCTTGGCGAAGCCAATCAGACTCTGAATTGTGGCTCTCCACTCAAATATCTGATCAGCTGCCGGCGGGAAACTCAATAGCAGCTGGGCCTGCGCCATGGCCTCCGTAGCAGTGCTTGGCATTGGTGATGACCATGTACACCGCACTGTTGCCCGGCTTCTAACTGTGCCGGCGGCGACCGCGTCGCACCTGCGCTATTGCGAACCAGCCGTTTGGATGACATGCTGATGTCGTGGAGGCGCTTGAGGGCCAGCGGCTCCTTGGGGCACAATAGCTAGGTCGGCCCGCTCCGGGGAGGCACGCGCCCTGCGGTCGTGCCCATGGCAGGGGCGGCCGGAGGATGGTTTGCCCAGGACCGGGCATTACCACTGCGGCTATGCCCTTCGGCGAGGGGAAGAGGTACAGACAGAATAACCCTTTTGTTCATACCTTGTGGGGCATGACTGTTGGGATGTTACTAATGCTGCTCTTCTCCGGTGCCTCCTGCTCCTGCTTCGGCCGCGGGAGGAGGTGGTGACAATGCCGCCTGCGCCGACCACGTCCCCTGCAGCACCCACCTCCTCGGGCACCCCTGCGTTCCCCGCGGTGTGAGCGGCCACTGGAGGCAGGGCCTTCGAGGCGGACGAGTGAGCTATGGCGCCGGACTTCTTCCTGGGCGCCATAGTTGATGGAGCCGTCGATGATGAAAATAGCGATGAAAATGACGTGCTACTCATGTCTTCGGGTTCGTGCAAGTGACCCCCCTACTTGGTGTGCCAAAGATGTCGTGGGAAACCACGGCCATCTATGGGACGAAGAGCCCCCTTCTGGTTCGGCAGGGGGATGTCACGTTGCACAAAGAGCGGAGGGGTGTGGAACAACACAACAGAGATTACGGGGATAGTTTTACATAGGTTTGGGTCGTCGTGAGGCGTAAAACCCTACTCCTACTCTCTGTGAGTGCAACACGCTTGCCCGGCCGGAGTCGCCTTGAGGCGAAAGCGGCTACGCGCGTATGAGTGTGTAAGGGTCTGGATTAGCCACCCCTTTCTATGGTTGCCTGGGGCCTCCTTTTATAGATCAAGGGCTCACCATAGTGGCAAATAAGTCATTACACAATGATTAGATAGCAAATAGTGCTATCATACCTAACTTTGCAGGCTAACAAGGCACATTAAATGAAATGTCGAATTCAGGGCTCCGTAGACCCTTGAGAGGTTCGAACACTGGGGTGTGCATGAAGAACACTCTCTCCCAAGCACGCTCTCTAATGATCCCATGGCCTAGCTCGACCAACCCAAAGAACGAGAGACACAGAGGTTTATCCTAGTTTGGCCACCTTGCGGTGTAATACCCTACTCCAACTTTGTGGTGGATTGCCTTGAGGGCTTAGGATTAGCTAGTATAGTGGACGAACAGCCTCAGGAGGTAAGGTGTTCTTGAGCTCGATGTGCTAGTGGGTGTGTGGATGGTCCGAATGATCCTCTCCCTCTATGGTGGTGGCTAATTCCTATTTATAGTGGCCTCGGTCCTCTTCCCAAATTTTAGGTGGGAAGGGATCCCACAACGGCCAAGTTTGAAGGGAGACAAGTAGTACAAGCTATTCTGACAAAAGTAGTCTTCGGCTACAAAGGCTCTGGTGGTGATGTTGTAGTGGGCTCTGCGATGACCTCCGTCCTGTCGTCCTGGCGGTCTTGGTCTTGTTGCACCGATATGGAAACATTTGCTTGATTCCTCGGGACCCCGTGCCCGTGCTTGCCCCCTTAGCACCAAAGAGGAAACTGGCATGCTGCGCCCGCCTGACCTTGGTCGTCATGGCTCACATCATGTGAACCTCGCGAGGTGCTCCTTGCCTTGAAATCTCCGGTCCTCAGGAGCCAACCTAGTGAGGCTGCCCCAGGGAGGTCTTGGCGTCGCCCCCCTCGCGAGGGTCTTGTGTTGTTGTTGCCGAACTGGGCCATACAGGGCCGCTGATGGAGCCATGCTACGGGCCGCAGGCAGGCAATTCTGGGGCGCCCCCGGTCCCAGAACACCGACAGTAGCCCCTGGGCCCAAGGTGCGCTCGAACATGGCTTCGAGGCGAAGCCAAAGGACAAGTGCGGAGCGCCGCGGGCCCCAACAGCCTGCGGCCTTGGCCGCCGCATGGTGACTGATGGGACGTGGGCGTCTCCGCTTCCCCACACTTCCCCGGCAACCGTTCAACTTGATGAGAACCTGCTGCATGCAGAAGAACCATCATTACGTGCAATCATGGAGGCCAGCGGTTGTCCTCCTTCTGGCTATAAATGAGAGGAGGGGAAGAGCCCCCTCGCTCATCTCTGTCTTCTCGTCGCCCGTTCCTTCTTCCTCCTCTCCTCGCTGACTTACCGCAGCCCCTATGGCACCAACTAAGAGGTTCTCGGCCATGGAGAAGGGGAAGGCTCGCCAGGAGGGGCCAGGCTCACCGTCGCCCAAGAGGGGGTGGGGCCGCCCTCGCAAGCACGCCACGCTCCAGCTGTTGCTCCTTGCATGCGCGGGCTTACTACTTCGGGGACCGGTGTCGTTCTTGGTGGTCGTAGCGGTACTTCCTCTCGCGGCGGCGGCCACTCGAGGCGGCACAACCCTTGCACCGAGGGGAGGCGCGCCGTGGTCACCCGGCCTCCTCGGTCGCACTCCCATTCGGCGAAGGTGCTCCCGGAGTTCGTCGTGTGGTCAGAACGGCCGTTCGGCTCCTAGATCCAGCTCCCACGCTCCTTTGCCGGTGAGCTACCGGCCGCAAGCCCTGGCGTCTTCTAGTTGCAAGCCGACGGGTGCTGTAGCAAGGCCTCATGGGCCGTGGTGGAGGTTTCCGCCGCAGGCAGCGCAGTCCTGGCCCTCGGCAGGAGGTTCAAGTACGAAAGCGTCACGACCCTCTACGTGAGGGTGTTTGGGGAGGATGATCGCCGCGCAGGGTGCTGCCCCGAAGACAACGACGACGACGGTGGGCTTGGCCTTGATGACGGCCATGACGGCGCAGAAGGCGATCTTGCCCTTAGCGACGGCCGCGACTCACTCAGCGGCGGCGTCCCTCCTCCAGCGAGAGCACCAGTAGTAGCGGCTATGACTAGCCACCATGCCGCCTAGCTCGCTTCAAGGACGATGGTGGGTCGTCCTGCTGTGATCCGGTGAAGCACGAGGAAGGCCCTGGCTGAGTCTGGGGAGCCCTTGGAGCCAATCCTCGTGAGCTGCTGCGGTTGTGCGTGCCGCTTTTGTTTATCCTTTCTTTTCTTCTTGCATTTTTTTAAAAGAACAAGCATGGGGCCCTGCGGGGGCGCGTGTAATGAAGTATGGTATTTATGCTGCTATGTTGTGCTTATCGCTCAATCTTAAAATGCGTACGGTAGGGTACTTAGCTTGATACGCTTGCAGTAGTCCCCCACCTCATGAGGGCGCGCATTCCACTATCTGGTGAGGCCCTTCTTGCTGTTGGCTCGGGAGTCTCTGACCTTAGGAGGTGTCATGAGGATGTAGGGTCATTAGAAAGCTCTGTTGGGTGTCCTTATTCTTCTTTACACGAGCCCTCAGGCATGACGCCATCGTGGCTCAGTGCCCCGCACCACATTACCCGGGGGGCATGGACATCAAGAGGGGTGCGTAGATCATGAGCTTGCTCGAGGGCCTCTCGTGATGAGAGAAGAAGCCGGAGCTTCGAAGGAGCGGGGCTACGGTGGTGTTTGCTGCGAGGAGCGAGCCCATCACACGCATACACCTGCCCAGCCCCCGCGCACGAGACGCGCGAGAAGGAGCGACGGGCAACTGCCACTCCTCCAGAACCAAGAACAAAACGCAAAAGAGAAAACGGAGGGGGAAGTCGGTCAGGCAACTGAAAGCATGTGAACTCCAAATTCATTAAAACGTTGCAAACAAGATACAGAAAGCAAATGAGAAGCCGTGTCCGGCACCTAGTCTAGTCTTCTCACCAGCGCGGAGCTAAGTGTTGCCACTAGGACGTGGGAGGGAGCCCCCGAGGCAGGAGGGAGGCACTCTGGAGACTCCGGGGCGTATACAACCCCACTCATTATTATGTGAGAGTGTCACGAGCGGAGACCTTCACAGGCACTCGGCCTTGCTTCATAGGTAGAACCTTCAGAGGTGTTGGATGTTCTAGGAGTTCTGGATGGGGATCCCATCCTGCGTCTCCAAGCACGCGGCGCCAGGCCTGGAGACGCGGGCGACCCTAAATGGGCCCTCGCACAAGGGTGAGAGCTTATGCAGCCCTTCCCGGGAGAGCACCCGCCGTAGGACGAGATCTCCCACCTCGAGCGTCCTGGAGCGGACGCTGCGGTAGTGGTACCTCCGCAGCGCCTGCTGGTACCTTGCCGCTCGGAGCGAGGCTTGACGGCGGCGTTCCTCCCCCAACACGAGGTCCATCCCCCGCTCGGCATCCTAGCGTGCCTCGTCAAACTCCAAGACCCGTGCTGAACGATGTCTGATCTCGTGTGGGAGAACCGCTTCGGCTCCATAGACGAGGAAGAATGGAGTTTCGCCGGTCGGCTTGATCCCAGTGGTGCGGACAGACCACAGCATGGACTAGAGCTCATCGAGCAAGCCCCTGCCGCGGGCCTCGAGCTTCTTCTTGAAGGTTCTTGTCTTGAGGCCCCTCAGGACCTCCACGTTGGTGCGCTCAGCCAGGCTGTTGCTTCTCGGGTGTGCTACTGAGTCGTAGCATATCTGCGTTCCAAGGTTAGCACAATATGTTTTGAAGAGGTTGCTAGTGAACTGTGAGCCGTTGTTGGTGATGATGCGGTTAGGGACTCCGAAACAGCTCACGAGGCCCTTGATGAACTTGACCGCCGAGCCGGCGGGGATGGTGCGGACTGCTTCCACCTCCGCCCATTTGGTAAACTTGTCGATGGTGACGTAGAGGTAGCGGTAGCCCCCGGGCGCTCGTGGAAACGGACCCAAGATGTCCAGCCCCCAGACCGCAAACGGCCATGAGAGTGGGATGGTCTGGAGGGCATGGGCAGACTGGTGGATTTGCTTGGCGTGGAACTGGCAGGCTTCACATGATCTCACCATCTCGGCCACATCGCTGAGCACCGTGGGCCAGTAGAATCCACTGCGGAACGCCTTGCCCATGAGGGTGCGCGATGACGAATGATGCCCGCAGTCTCCGCCGTCTATGTTGGCTAACAGCTCGTGCCCCTGTTCCCTGCAGGTGCATTGCAAGGAAACATCGTTTGGTTGTTTTCGGTAAAGCTCACCATCCCAGAAGCAGTAGGTTGTGGCCTACCGAGCTACGTGTTCGGTGTCTTCTTCTTTCTCCGGCAGGGCCCCCTGAAGCAGGTACGCCTTGAATTCTTTGGTCCAGCACCCCTCTTGAGGCTCAAGCACTAGGAGCAGGCGCACTCCTGAGGTCGTGCCGCAGGCCGGGGCCCCCAAGGTTGGTGCTGGCGAGAGCTCCAGGCCTAGAAATTGCTTCTCCATCTTGCGTACCTCCACCAGGTATGCCTCCATGTGTTAATCCTTCGGCTCGTACACTTTGTTGGAGAAGTTGACGAGGAGCTGAGAGTCGCCCTTGATGGTGAGGCACTTCATGCCCAAAGCGGCTGCGGCTTTGAGGCCGACGATCAAGCCTTCGTACTCGGCGATGTTGTTGGAGACTTTTTCGCTGTGTTGGAAGCAAAGTTGCACGACGTAGTAGAGCTTGTCTTGAGTAGGCGAAACGAGCATGGCTCCAACCCCCGCGCCCTGTCGTGCGAAGGTGCCGTCGAAGTACATGACCCAGCCGTTTGGTGCTTCATCCCCTAGTGAGAGCGTCCGGTCCTCGCCTGCCTCTGGCCCTGGGGCATCGGTCCACTCCGCCAGGAAGTCAGCAAGCGCAACCCCCTTGATGACCCTGGTGGTGCTGAACCTCAGTTGAAATGCCTGTAGCTCGATGTTCCATTCGGCAACTCTACCTGCAGCGTTGGGGCTCCAGAGTACCCTCTCTAGTGGGTAGTCCGGAATGACCTTGATGGGGTGCCCTTGGAAGTAGTGGCGCAACTTGCACGAGGCGACCAGGAGCGCGAGAAAGAGCTTTTGTGGCATGGGGTAGTATACCCACACGTCCCACAATACTGTGTTGACGAAGTACACTGTGTGCTCGACGAGGGCGGAAGTGTTGGCGGAGTCTGAAGCCTCATGAGGCTGGAGGACCTCAAGTGTTTGGTCGCCCGTTGGGGAAACTGTGGACCGTGAGCGCCGTCTTGTGGAACCCGGTCACCCGTTGGTGTCGTCGAGGCTTCAGGGACATTGTCCCGAAGCTGCGTTGCCTTGTCCTACCGTGGGGCGTTGCCCGATGGGCCCTTGGTTTGGTGCTCCTCCCGGACTGCCACTAGCGCTACGCTGGCGAAGTAAGGTGTGGTGGCCAGGTAAAGCACTAGGGGCTCGAAGGGTCGCGGCGCCACCATTACTGGTGGTCTGGTGAGGTATCTCTTGAGATCTTGAAACGCCGCGTCAGCCTTCGGAGTCCACTCGAACGACCCCTTCTTCTTCATCTGTTTAAAGAACGGGAGAGCGCGCTCCCCCAGCTTGGAGATGCAGCGCCCCAGCGAGGTCACATAGCCCGCCAGCTTTTGCATTTCCTTAAGAGTCTGTGGCAGACTCATCCTTTCTATTGCCTTGATGTTCTCCGGATTTGCCTCGATCGCCCTATGTGACACCAGAAATCCCAATAGCTTGCCGAAGGGGATGCCAAACACACATTTCTCTGGATTGAGCCACAGGTCCACCTCGTGGAGGCTGGCGAACGTCTCTTCCCGTTCTTGATGAGGGTCCATGCCTCCCAAGATTTCACCACTATGTTGTTGACGTAGGCCTCAGCGTTCCTCCTGAGCTGCTGGCCCAAAGTGATGTGCATGAGACGTTGGAAGGTTGCCCCGGTGTTGCGCAGCCCAAAGGGCATGCATGTGTAGCCCCCCCACACGGGGTCAAGAAAGCCGTCTTCTCGACATCATGCACCGCCATATTGATTTGGTAATACCTTGAGAATGCATCCAGGAAGCATAGCAGGTCACATTCAGCAGTGGAGTCAATGATCTGGTCGATACGCGGCAGTGGGAAGGGGTCTTGAGAACACGCCTTGTTGAGGTTGGTGAAGTCAACGCACATGCGTTCCTTCCCGCCTTTTTTAGGTACCACGACCCGGTTCGCCAGCCATTGTGGGTACCGCACCTCCCAGATGACACCAGCATTTTGCAGCCTATGGGTTTCTAGGACAATGAACGACTGCTTCTCTACGGACTGCCGTTCTGCCTTCTGCTTCACCGGGCGTACATTGGGGCACACATTGAGGTGATGCTCGATCACCCCCCTTGGGACTCCGGCCAGGTCCTTGGCCTACCATGCGAACACCTCCTTGTTCGTGCGTAAGAAATCGACTAGCACCCTTTCTTGTTCTGGGGCGAGGTTGGGGCCTATGGTGAAGGTGGCTCCTGATGACCCATCTTGGTTGACTGGTACCTGCTTCATTTCATCCCGGTCCCGAGAAAACAACTCCTTCTTCGTCAGCACAGCCCCCGGTGTTTCTGGGACCTCTTCCGCTTTTGGCTGCGTGGCATCTGCGGCCCTAAAGGCGAGCTTGAGAGCCGTCAGTGCCTCCTTGGTGTCTCCGGCCACAGTGAGGACACCGCTACTCCCTGGCATCTTCATGAGGTTGTAGGCGGGGTGAGTCGCTGCCATGAACTTGGCCAGGGCCGGGTACCTGAGGATGGCATTGTACGGGAGACCGGTACGAGTGATGTTGAAGTCGATGAGCTCGGTGCAGTAGTTTTCACGGGTAACGAGGGTGACGGGGAGGCGGATCTGCCCCAGGGGGCTGGTGGAGCCGTCGACGACCCCAGAGAACGGCTTGCTAGGGCAGAGCCAGTCGTGTGACACATGGAGCAAGCTAAAAGCTTCCACAGAGAGCACATTAAGCCCAGCCCCACTGTTGATGAGGGTCTTGGTTACCTCCACGTTACATCTTGTGGGGGTGCAGAGCATAGGGAGCGCACTCGCGCCCGTGGTGGTCACTGGATGGTCTCTCGAGCCGAAGGTGAGGTCAGCCTCAGGTGCCACCCACCCCGGAGGAGCTCCCTGCCGCACGCATGCGGCGCCTGCTTGACGAAAGAACTGCTTGATATGGCGGTCCGAGCGTGGAACTTGAGAACTGCCGAGGAGGGTTGTGACGGCGCGGGGCAGTGCTGCTGCGAAGTGCGCGATGAAGAGGCCTCGCAGCTCCTCCCAGGAGGCCACAAAAGACTCCGGTAGATTGAGAATCCAGGCGCGCGGTACGCCCGTGAGGGCCATGGGGAACCAATTAGGCATGACCTTGTCACCCCCGCCTTCCGCCCAGACGGCCTCCTCATACGCTCGGAGGAAGCTTGCCGGGTCCACCGAGCCATCATAGCGAGGTGGCATCTCCGGCTTGAAATTGCGCGGCCACCGTACCTGCCGCAAGGTAGGGGTGAAGGCTCGGAGCCCCACAGCGCCTTCGTGCGTGCCTGTCGGCCCAAATGAAGGAGCAGCGCTCGCCATGAGGGTGTAACTGGGGAACGAAGCGGGCGGAGCGGATGGAGAGACGAAGCTTCGACGCACCCCTACCTGGCGTGCCAAATGTTGGATTCAGGGCTCTACAGACCCTTGAGGGGTTCGAACACTAGGGTGCGCACGAAGAACACTCTCTCCCTAGCTCGCTCGCTAATGATCCCACGGCCTAGCTCAACGAACCCAAAGAACAAGAAAAACAGAGATTTATCCTGGTTCGGGCCACCTTGCGGTGTAATACCCTACTCCAGCTTTGTGGTGGATTGCCTTGAGGGCTGAGGATTAGCTAGTATAGTGGACAAACAGCCATAGGAGGTGAGGTGTTCTTGAGCTCGATGAGCTGGTGGGTGTGGGGATGGTCTGAATGATCCTTGTGACGCCCCGAGACCGATGCGCCAGGTGTCTTCTAGTTATTCGCTGTTGTTGCCATGAGCGTCATGTGCATTGCACTCAGCCTTATGTTACACGTTACTTTCTTCTTGTGTGTGCATCGGCCCTTGCTCTCTCTCTCTCTCTCTCTCTCAAGCCATGCCCATGTATCATCACCTCTCCCTTCCTCCTTCCTTCATGTTTTTGCAAGTGACATTATTCCCTCCTCCATTAATGTTCATTTATTTCCTGATGATCTTACTCCATGCCTTATACCTCTCTGTCAAGTATCATCCATTTTGGACTTGTTTTGGTTGGGTTAAAAAATGGCATCAAGTTTGAATTTAATTCAAACTTGAATTATTTTTATATCCTTAAAAATGGCCAAAGCAATTTATTCAAATAGTGCATATCTCCAGTATATCATATTAATTTTCTTCCTAGCTTCAACCCCCTCCAATCCCTCCGTACTTTTTGCCCTTTTATTTCTGTTTGAAGAAATAGAAAAGAGGCAGAAGCAGCAGCCCAACGTAGCGCAGTCCAGCACCACCACAGCCCGCCAACCACCTCCCCTCTGGTAATTCCACCTCCACGTAACACATTTTCACCCTGGCCCCACATGTCATCCTCTCTCCTTCCTCCTTTCTTCCTCCTTGGCAGAACTCCCTCACTCACAGTAACTCCAGGTCACCTCGGCGCACATGGCCGCCGTGGCAAGGCCGACTCCATCCTC
>NC_057809.1:310153174-310154846 GCF_018294505.1 Triticum aestivum
CCTAGGGTTTCCCATTCCTCCTATCCCTCTTCTCCCCCGCCGCCGCGCAGGTAATGGCACCCAAGCGCCATGTTGCCTCGCTTCCGATCGCCATGGCCAAGGCGAGCCAGAGCTCTCCTCCGGCATAGGAGCTCCAACGTCGGCCCCTTCTTCCTCGACGACCCCGTTCCCGTTGCGATCCAAGGCTGGAGATGCCAAGTTCCTCGGCGTCCTCTTCCTCTGCTTCATCTCCTTCATAGTTCAGAGGAACGCCAAGTTCCTCCTCGTCGTCTTCATCTTCTTCATCTACGGCAGGTGCTCGTCTCCGATCAACTTCGTCGTGTCCCATCGTTCCCGAGCTCGATCGACTCCTCTGAGCCCCTCTATGTGAGCAGCCTCATCTCACCACCAGTTTTCCCCTTCGTTTGCGCCCTGTTTCGTCCGTCACCATCGGGCCCAAGCACTCCTCCGTCGAACCTCGTCTTCGGCGAGTGTTTCGACCTCTCCTTGTTTTCTCGTGCGTGTTCAGTAGGGTCGCGTTGTTCCATGGAGCTGATTCCCTCTTGCAGCGCGCCGTTTTGGTCCTTGAGTCACCGGGTCCAAGTTCCACCTTGCCGCTATTGTTTCCTCATCGCCGACGTTGCCCTCTCATCATCTGGAGGCGTGCGTGACACGCGGGAGCGCGATTCCTTGTTGTGAGTATTGCGCGTACCTCCGTCGCTCGATTCGGTCACCGGCGAGCAGCTCCGACGAGCTCCTCCGCCGCTCCCTATGCACAGCGCCAGCTCCTCTACTTTCTCTGCTTCTTGTGTGCGCTCACGCCCGCTTGCTTCGATGCTCATGCCACTGCTCGCCTTGCTGGTCTGCACTGCATCACCCGCAGGTAAAGTCCCGCGCTTGCGCAGCCTGCCCGCATCTTCGCATCACCCAACACAGCCAGCGCCTTGCTGTGCTTCGCGGCATGGAAGCAGGCTTCTACCCGCGCACACCCACACATGCACACGGATGCCCCGCCGTTGCTCCATGGTTCGTGTAGCAGCACCCTCCACCTTTCCGCACGCCCGCCGTAGCTCTGCATCCACCGCATGCGCCATGCCTGCTCGCTGCCGTCGCCGCTGAGATCCTTGTGTGCATCAGCCCTTGCTCTCTCTCTCTCTCAAGCCATGCCCATGTATCATCACCTCTCCCTTCCTCCTTCCTTCATGTTTTTGCAAGTGACATTAGTCCCTCCTCCATTAATGTTCATTTATTTCCTGATGATCTTACTCCATGCCTTATACCTCTTTGTCAAGTATCATCCATTTTGGACTTGTTTTGGTTGGGTTCAAAAGTGGCATCAAGTTTGAATTTAATTCAAACTTGAATTATTTTTATATCCTTAAAAATGGCCAAAGCAATTTATTCAAATAGTGCATATCTCCAGTATATCATATTAATTTTCTTCCTAGCTTCAACCCCCTCCAATCCCTCCGTACTTTTTGCCCTTTTATTTCTGTTTGAAGAAATAGAAAAGAGGCAGAAGCAGCAGCCCAACGTAGCGCAGTCCAGCACCACCACAGCCCGCCAACCACCTCCCCTCTGGTAATTCCACCTCCACGTAACACATTTTCACCCTGGCCCCACATGTCATCCTCTCTCCTTCCTCCTTTCTTCCTCCTTGGCAGAACTCCCTCGCTCACAGTAACTCCAGGTC
>NC_057809.1:310155135-310167005 GCF_018294505.1 Triticum aestivum
AAAAAATACACTTCCGTGATGATACGTGTTTGTCACAGTAGGTCGCTTTTTTGTCATGCATGTACATCCATGACAAATTTATGACAGAATCAAGATAGTCATACCTGTGCTGTCATAGAAGTGTTCCATGACATTACCAAAATTATCATCACGGAAGTGTCCACTTCCATGACGATAAATCGCGCGTCACAAAAGTGCTTTCGTCAAGGGTGACCGACACGTGGCATCCACCGTAACGGAACGTCGTTAAGCTATCGGGTCGGGTTTTGGATCCGATAACCCGTTAACAGCCCCGACCAATGGGGATTTTCCACGTGTAAAATCTTCATTGGTTAGAGGAAACATGTGTCGGGTCATCGTCGGGACAGATGCCATCCACTCACTAGACAGAAGGCGCCTATGATACGTCGACACGTGGCACGGCCCAACAAGTTTAAATGGGCCGGCCCAACTAAAGGCCCACAAGATTTTGCGGACCATAATGGGCTGGCCCAGCTAAAGGCCCATGAGATTTTGCGGACCATAATGGGCTGGCCCAGCTAAAAGCCCACAAGATTCCGCAGGCCATAATGGGTCGCCCAGGTACAGGCCCACAAGATTTTTGTGTGCCATAATAGGCCGGCCCAGGTAAAGGCCCACAAAATTCTTGTAGATCATAATGGGCCAGCCCAGCTAAAGGCCCACGAGATTTCGCCGACATAAAGGGCCGGCCCAGCTGTAGGCCCACAAGATTTTGAGGACCCTAGTAGGCCGGCCCGTTAACTGGCTGCCATGTTTTGGGCCAAATGCCGGCCCATATTTGATACGGTCTATTAATGGTCTGTCATGCTCCGGGCCTAATAGTGGCCCATATGAGATCCGGCCCGTTAAAGGCCTACCACGTTCTGGGCCAAATTACGGCCCAGATCAGGTCCGGCCCTTTAAGAGGTTTTGGGCCTAATTATGGCCCATATTAGATTCGGCCCGTCAACTGGACACTATCTTTTGGGCCCACTTGCTAAAGGCCCACTTAGTAATTCGGCCTAATATTAGTTTTGGCATGTTAAGGGCCCGTTTAACATTTCGGCCCTATATTAATTTCAGCCTGCTAAAAGCCCGTCATATAGTTGGGCCTAACTACGGCCCGGTTTGCATCCGGCCTGCTTGCAGCCGATATCTGATTGGGCCAAACAAGGACCGAGACAATTTTTCGGCCTGTTAAAAGCCCGTGATTTGATTCGCACAATCATGGGCCGGGGTTCATTTCGGGCTGCTGCCGGCCCGTGAGCTGATCAACACGTTTCAGGCCCAACCTACATCGTGATTGCATGACGGCCCAATTATGTACCGTAATTTTATGGTTTGTCTGGTTTACTGCGAAGACAGGATATATATATATATACAGTAAAATAACTGTAGCATCGTGAATAAGAAAAAACCTATACTATACAACAAAGAAATTACGGCATATTACATCCACTGGGCATCAAAGTTCGCCACTATGATAATAAAGCACAAGCAGACAACAGATTACATACACTGGGCATCAAAGATCACCACCAGTGCAAATAAACACACCGACAAAATAATATACAAAACCGACAGCACTTCAATAGAGTTCAAGAAAGGTTAGCCCTGCTGGGGAGCTGCAGCGCAAGCAGCTAAGCAAGATGATGAGACTGCACTTGTTCGACACTTATATCTTCCTCACTCTGAAAGATAAACAAGCAGACAAATGACAGGTTTTGCACATAAAAGTATCAGTGCTGACAATTCATCACATTTCTTACTGACGAATAAAGTGACACAGTTTAAATTTGCACTAACACAATATGGTATTGTTCAGGTCAAGACATGGCAGGAAATGACATTGTGAAGGAGTTGGCAGCTTCAAGACACCACTGGATTACAGATCAAGAACTCATAAGTATCAATGGTTAGTGTGCTGTCAATTTATACCATTTCAGATTGGCAAATAAAGAGACGATTTAAATAATAGTAGAATGATATGACATTTTTCATAGTTAAGACATTGCAGAATATGGCATTGTGCTGTAGTGGGTAGGTTCACCACACCACTGGATTACAGATGAAGAACAGAAGCATACATGCAGTGCAAAAGAAGATCACTTGCTCTATATAGTTTAATTTACATGGTATGAAGAAGGAACTTGGTTGTACAACTGAAAACTTAAATTGAGAAAGGACGAACTTTTGTTTATGAACTACATATAATAAACTTTAAACAAGCAATTTGATGCAAACACCAAAAATAAACTTAAATTTGATGCAAACTTTATGAACAATTGATAAGCAAGCTATCATGCATACTGCTGTCACATAATGAACCAGGTATGTATGCAAGTACAATGATACAGGACAACAGGTACTAACAAGAGCAAAGCAGCGGGCAGCATATTTGTGATATCCTGTCGTTCTTGTCAAACCGGAATTCTTCTTCGAGCAGATTTCCTGCAAAAAAGATCCGTAAGGGACATGCGGAAAGTAGAAGTTCAAATTGTCATGTGATTTCATAGACAGTACCTCATCCTGGGAACAAGACCAGTGCATAACAAGGTTTTTCCATTCAATGTCTTCTAAATTTAGCACAGGAGACTTCACCGGAAATTCGTTTATAGACTTGCCATCAAAGTGTGATTTCCTCAGGTAACACCGATACTGCTGCAATGCTTCCTTGAACAGCACAAGCAAGCTTTGCTCGTCATGACTATCCAGATTGACCCTCACCTAGTTACAACAATGTAATGTAAATCATTGATGTGTTCAATCAGCAGAAAACAGGAAAATAATAACCATGAATAATAGCACTTACACGTAAGTTGAACAGGAAGATGTGAAAATGGTGTTTGTCTTCACAATAATCTTCCAATGATGGGAATATATGAACGTAGTCCCTAACAACATTGAAAGCATTGTCTTTTAAACTGGGAATAAATGGAATGGGGTTCCAATCTGCAGGAATTGGCCGGCTCTGTAGTTGGGATAGGTCTTCGGCCAGTGGACTTGTTGTACTTTTTGCAGGAGTGGGATTTTTCTATGGTACAGCTAGTGCTATGGCAAATGAAATCGGTATACCTTTTGCTGGAGTGCAGGTCCTATGTGGTGGGGCTAGTGGTGTGGCCAGTGAAGTGTAACACCCTCGATGCGACTATAGCTCCCACGTGTCGAGGCACGACTTAGAGACATAATCGCATTGAAGGCATATGCCGCAAGTTAGGCAATCTTCACAACATCCCATGTAATATAAATAATAAAGGGGAGATAACATAGTTGGCTTACACTCGCCACGTCAATCAAGTACATAAATAACATTACATCATCCAAACACTCATGGCCCGACTACGGCGCCAAAATAAAAGAGAACCCAACATGCGACACAGTCCCAATCACCCCCAACTGGGCACCACTACTGATCATCGGGAAAGGAAACATAGTAACATTGAGAGTCTTCGTCGAACTCCCACTTGAGCTCATACGCGTCTCCTGGAGCGGAATCATCAGGCCCTGCATCTGGTGTAATAGTAAACTGTGAGCCACAGGGACTCAGCAATCTCGCACCCTCGCGATCAAGACTATTTAAGCTTATAGGTAAGGCAAGGTAAAATATGTGTGGAGCTACAGCAAGCGACTAGCAAATATGGTGGCTAGCTTATTCGCAAAAGAGAGCGAGAAGAGGAGGCAAAGCGCGAGCGAGAAACTAGAGAGCAACCTGCGCAAACATTACTCCAACACCGTGTCCACTTCCCGGACTCCGCCGAGAAGAGGCCATCACGGTAACACACTTAGTTGATTCATTTTAATTAAGTTAAGGTTCAAGTTATCTACAACCGGACATTAACAAATTCCCATCTGCCCATAACCGCGGGCACGGCTTTCGAAAGTTCAATCCCTACAGGGGATTCCCAACTTAGCCCATGACAAGCCCTCACGGTCAATGAAGGAATAGACCTCCTCCCAAGACGTTCCGATCAGACTCGGTATCTCGGTAATTCAAGACACTTCGACAGGTTAAAACAAGACCAGCAACACCGCCCGAATGTGCCGACAAATCCCGATAGGAGCTGCACATATCTCATTCTCAGGGCACACTCAGATGAGCCAGACGTCGGGTAGTCCAGCCCAGAGTTGCCCCTGGTAGCCCCGGACAGCGCTCGGTTGGACCAACACTCAGAGGAGCACTGGCCCCGGGGGGGGGGGGTAAAATAAGATGACCATTGAGTCTGCAGAACCCAAGGAAAAGAAAAGGCTAGGTGGCGAATGGTAAGACCAATGTTGGGCATTGCTGCAAAAGCTTTAAACAAGGCGAACTATTAAGGGGTTCCCATTATAACCCAACCGCGGAAGGAACGCAAAATCCGGGAACATAACACCGATATGACGGAAACTAGGGCGGCAAGAGTGGAACAAAACACTAGGCGAGAGGCCGAGCCTTCCACCCTTTACCAAGTACATATATGCATTAAGATAACAAGATAATATAATGATATCCCAACAAGTAAATAAATGTTCCAACAAGGAACGGCCTTCAATCTTCACCTGCAACTAGCAACGCTATAAGAGGGGCTGAGCAAAGCGGTAACATAGCCAATCAATGGTTTGCTAGGACATGGTGGGTTAGAGGTTTGACATGGCAATTGGGAGGCTTCAAAGCAAGTGGTAGGCATCATAGCAATGGCATAGCAAAAGAGCAAGCAAACTAGCATAGCAAAGATAGTAGTGATTTCGAGGGTATGATCATCTTGCCTGCACAGTTTTCAGAGTTGGCTGGATCCTCAAAAGCAAACTCAACGGGCTCCTCGTTAGCAAACTCGTCTCTCGGCTCTACCCAAACAAGACAAACAAGCAACAAGGATACAATCAACCACGTGCAAACTCAAACAACACGATGCAAAGATGATATGCTATGCGGGATGCGATGCGGGATGCAAAATGCAAGATATGACAGGAAATGCATGAACCTGGCCTCAGCATGGAAATCCAAGTGTGCCACTGGAAATATGATATGAAATCGCTTGAAAACGATATAAAGAACGCCGGAATCGGAGTTACGGTTTGGAAATGGCAAGCGATTCAAAAATGACACCGGTCTGTGATTTACAGCAAGTAGGCATCTAAATGCAAAGAAATGAACATGCTACAGCACTCAAACATGACAACAAAATACATGGCAGGGATGCACACAAGATGCTTAACAAAAGTCTAGCACTGAGCTACGGCCAATTCATCCATTAACAGGTTCAAACAAGCATGGCAAAAATGCATATGCCAAACATATCTCAGACTTAGTGAAATCAACACTTGTCTGGAATTTCAGATCAGGTAGCCCTCTTCGGAGCAACAAAACTACATGCTACATGACCTGAACATAGCAAAGTAAAGCAAGGCATGGAGCTACTCAAAGAGCTTAACAAAAGTCCCTTAGTGACCTTGAGCCAAAAGGGATCAGAAAATACAATTGCAAGCATGTGAACATAGCAAAAACATAATCAGTTTTCAGACTTAGTGAAAAACTGACACATGCTGAAATATAACTCAAGTAGGCATGTTTACGAGCTCGATGCACTCACTACGGTGCAAGTCATGGCAAGACAAGCATACACCCATAAAGAAAGTACAAAATGCAAGCAAGACATGGCAAGAACAATAGCATAGCATGCACGGATTAACTACCACATTACCGGCAAAATTGCAAACAAGTTGACAATCTACCCAGATTCACAAAGTAGCAAAAGTAGAGCTCGATTGACTCAAGTTAGGGTGCTCCATAATTGCAAAAAAAGACATGGATGGATAGAGCACTACAATGTTAACAAAACTCCCTTACTGATCATCCTCAAAAGAGGCATGTATCACTAGGAAACAACATGAACATATGGCAACATGAGATAAACAGCTCCAGGACTTGTGAAATCACTAAGTCCCTGAAAACAGAATTAGCAAGTGCACCACTTTGCAAGCTTGCACTAGACACCACACACATCCTAAAAATACATGGGTTGCACATCTGGAAATATGACAAAGCCCTTAACAAAATGTATGTAGAACTCACGGGCATATCATGCACACAATAATCATGGCAAAAAAGACAAAAGTGCTAAACGAAGTAGCAGATCTGACAATTAACTCAAGTAGCCCTCTTCTAACAGCATTTCGGGCATCAAGATGAACTCAAATGAAAATGGCGCAATGGAATGAAATGATGTACTCTCTGAGATGAACATTTTCATATGCTATATGCATGAATCGGAGCTACGGATGCAAAGTTACGTGGTCTCGAACAGAGGCACTTGGATCTGCGATTTAGGACTTGGAAGAAATTATACCCCGCGGGAACCGGGACGAGGAGGACCCGGGACGAGGAGATCCGGGCGAGGCGAGGCCGTCTGGTTGGCGGGCCGGGTGGATCTGATCCCACCTGGCAGGATCTGAGCCAGGGCGGCGGCCGGGTCCGGCGAGGTCGCCGGAGGCGCACGGGAGCCGAGGCGGTGTCGAGGTGGCGGCGACGAGGGCGGCGGGGATCGTCGGAGTCCGGTGAGGCGCGGTCGGAGGAGGCAGCGACCGGCTTGGGCGGCGCGGCGACGCTGCATGGCAGCGGCGGAGCACACCGGGCAGCGCGGTGAAGGCGATCTCCGGCGTGCGGCGGCGCATCGGCGAGCGGGAGAGCGAGGCGCTCGGGCAACCGCGGCGACTGGCGGATCTGGGCCCGCGCGGGCCTGCCTCGGGCCCCGCGGGCCGGCGGCGGTGGGAGGAGGAGAGAGAGGGCGGCGCGCTGACGTGGCAGGCGGTGATTCGTCGGAGGCGGCGGTCGGACATGTCCGGGCTGCGGGGGGAGAAGTGTCCGGTGCACGAGGTAGGGGAAGGCTAGGGTTAGACCGCGAATTTCGGAGGGTTGCACATATATATAGGTAGAGGGAGCTAGGAGAGTCCAAATGAGGTGCGGTTTTCAGCCACGCGATCGTGATCGAACGCTCTAGATGATGTAGCAGAGTTAGGTGGGTTTTGGGCCAAATTGGAGTGGTGTTGGGCTGCAACACACACGAGGCCTTTTCGGTCCCTCGGTTAACCGTTGGAGTATCAAACGAAGTCCAAATGATACGAAACTTGACAGGCGGTGTACCGGTAGTAAACCAAGGCCGCTTGGCAAGTCTCGGTCCAATCCGGAAATGTTTAATCCCCACACACGAAAGAAAGCTAGAAATGGCCACCGGAGGAGAACGAAGCGCCGGAATGCAAAACGGACAACGGGAAAAATGCTCGAATGCATGAGACGAACACGTATGCGGATGCAATGCACATGATGACATGATATGAGATGCATGACACGCAAGAAATGACAAGGCAACAACAACGAATAACTGCACGACACCTGGCACATCGGTCACGGGGCATTACATGAAGTATGGGTACAGTCTGCTGGAGTCGGTCCTACGTTTTGTGTCATTGGTTGTACAGCCAATATAAGTGGGCTGTTGTCTGATTTCTCCAGCACCACCACGTTTTTCAAGGACTTTGCTGGTGCTCCTTCAGGTTCGGCAATCACCCTCTTCCTTTTTGATGTCTGATGCACAAGAACAACATTTGAGTGGAAAAACATGGTATGATGATAGATGGAATATGTATTGATAATGGATGGGCATGGCATCTCGACATATATGATGAGTAAACTAAGCAGATGGCGGTGCAACAAAGTAGAAGAAATGCAAGACAACATATGCAAGATACCCGCAATCAATAAAACATTGCCAAATTAGAACAGGCACCTTGATGGGTGAACAGGACAGGCCATCTGCCGTTGACTCCTCGAGGTTAGAATAGTCATTAGGATGATATTCTGAACAAGAATCAACAGGTGGGGAGCGTATGAGTTTCATTGCATCCAGAATGGCACTCAATGCCTTGGTGCCAATTTTGTAAGTCATTGTAGTGTTTAGCTTCAAGAGTGGACTGCTGCTAGTGCGACACAAAGTAGCTACATAGATCATAGTGTAGATATAACGGGAAAACCTTAAGCATCAGAGTAAAATCAGCAAAGTGAAACTTGCTGGAATATATGTGCTAGTATTGCCGGTACGGATAGAAAGGCTTCGGATACCAGCTCTCTTCAAGTGAAGGTGCGGTACTGTTAATATCAATGTAACTCTCAAAGGCGACACAGCTCCCCGCATTTCCTTGCTATTCTTATAGGATTCAAGTGGGCAGGCCACTACAAATCCTATTCCTATGTTTACAAGATCCTATGAATCAAAGAGGCTCAAAGTGTCCATCACAACCGACCGTATAGACCTCTACACTAGAAATGTCCCTGCTCATCTTCAGTACAAGGAACATACTGTACTACTATCATACTCCCTCCGTTCCAAAATATAAGTCTTGGTAGAGATTCCCACTATGGATCACATACAGATGTATCCAGGTACATTTTAGAGTGTAGATTCAATCATTTTTCTCCATATGTAGTCCATGGTGGAATCTATACAAAGACTTGTATTTAGGAACGGAGAGAGTACATATTAAAGAAGAACGGAAGAGGAACATGGTAAAGAAGAGCAAGCAGATTTTGGATAATAAAATGTTGGTTGCGTAGTGCCCACACATGATGAACCAGAGCGCATTAAGAATGCAACTCCTAGCTGTCTCTCGACCATTTCAGGCTGTTGGATGAAGATCCTACGTCCTAACCCTTCTTCTTCCTCGTCTCTGATTCTTCCCATACAAAACACCGCACGGGCCGCCGGCCGAACCACCGGCCCCCACCGCATGTGTTCCTCCGCCACCCCCACCCCCACCCCCACCCCAACCCCAACCCGCGTCGAGTTTTCTTCGTTTGGCGAGGCCCCGCAACCACCCGAGCACCTTCGATTGCACCGGCGAACTCCGGGAGCTCTGAAAAATCGACTGACCCAATTTTGAAATTTAGTCTACTGTGATTTAACTAGTGTGGAATATAAAAGGGAAAACCATAAGCATTGCAAGTATGGTGTTGAGCGTGCCATGGCGGATCTGAAGGTGCAAACCGGACAAAGGCAACTTCGCAACCAAGACAAGAAATCAGAGTAAAGCAGTGGCGATCTATTTTCTTGCTGCGATAAATAAGTTGAGCAGATACGAAAGAGTACCGCCTCTAGTGTGGCGCCGTTTAGGCATCTGCTGGGAATTTGACGGTGCTGCGGTAGCGATGGCTGTCGGCGGCGTGGAAGCAGATCTAGGAGGGTAGACGGTGGCGGCGGGGCGCGGTGCACGAGACGGTCGTAGGAGCGGCACCGACAAGGTGGACGACGGCGGGGATGAAGCGAGAGCACGGGGTGCAAGGATCCTGGTCCAAAGCCATGGATGAGAGAGGTCGATCTCTTGTAATGGACGGCGGCGTCGGGGTATCAGCTCCGGCGTGGTGGAGGAGGACGGCGGTGGATGGGGTGGCGGACGGTGGCGGACGGAGGAGGGTGGGGTGGAGAGGGTGTTTTGGCGCCCACGGAGTACGAATGGGGAAAAGGGAGGTAGAGAGGAAGGGGGAACCATGTATTCAGGGCGCGCTTGTCTCAAATGCGAGGAAATTTACAAACTTAGCCCCCATTTCAAATTTCTATTACATCACAGCAACACTAGTCGGTCGGGGATAGGACGGTAATCTCGCATACACCGAATATTTGCCGACAAGAGTTTGTTTTTGGCGCCCACCGTGTATGAATATGAATCGGGGAGGGAGTCGATTTCGGCCGAGGACACACTGTGTTTTGGCGCCCACCGTGTATGAATCCGGGTAAGAGGCGGTTACGTCACGTTTGGGTGAAATTACAAACGTACCCCTATCGAAACCTATAGAAATCCAGCATATAGGCTTTGCGTGGCAGGGATAGGCAGCAGTGATTTCCATCTCACAAATTTTGGTTTCGGGTGGTTACTGCGACTTTCCCCGCTTCGTTCAAATTTTGCAGAGTGCACGTTTACCGTGCCAACTCAATTCGAATCCCGTTTGTATTCTATTCTTTTTCGGGCGGGATCCATTTTTAATTGGAATTACATTCTATATACATCATTTTTATATATACTTTCAAAAGCACAACACCATTTATACATAAATATGGTTTACAAATGGCATGATCTCAGATTCATAAGGTTGTATCCATCAATTTGGATTTTCAAATATTTGAAACCACTTTATGTTGAAATCCAATGTATGCATTCCTCGCTAACTTTCTCCAATTAATGTGTGTTTCATGCGGGTTTTTTTTACTTCTCAAACATGTATAATGTGTTTCACACACGCAACATATAGTGTAATCCCGTTTAGACATTAATTGCATATAAACCATGCATTGTTTGTAATTGCATATAACATTACACGTGTGCCCAAATTCAAATGAATATGCATGTTTGATACACCAATTTGCGTTATGATATTATCGATGTCGTGATCTCCAGTTTAAATATTTGAATCCCCTTTAATCCAGATATTTGTCTTATATAGCTATCACTCATGCTTATATAGGACTATCTCTCTGGACCTATACGCGTTCATCGTCTCTCAGGTATCTCTCGTGCTACCTGTATGTCGACAATGATCTTTTATCTTCGTAACACACTGACGGTACTCTCACCCTCGACCTTCATCACTCTATCTCTCTCTAAGTATATCTCGCTGCCTGCTATGTGTCTCTAACTATGATTCTCCATGTGGAATCTCTTTCTCTCACACAAACACAAAACTTTGTCTCCCGGGGTCTCATTTCTCTCTACTATTCCCATGTGTGCCAGTGGCACACCCCTCATACAGAGATGTCTTTCGCTCCTTAGATATGAGAACCTACGACTCTTCCTCATCAATATCTCTTTCTCACACACAAACACAAACTCTGTCTCCTAGGGTCTCATATTTCTCCATTGTTCTCTTGTATGTCACTCACACACACCCTCTCTCCCTAGAGATATCTTGCGTTCCCTCGTATGTCTCTCTAGCTATCACTCTCGTTGTGAAATATCTTTCTCTCTCGCGGACACAAAACTCCGTCTCTCTGGATCTCATTTCTCTCTGATATATGTTTGTATGTGACTCACACGCACCCTATCTCTATCTCTCTCACACCCACACACATAACCTAGCCTTCTGATCCACTCGACTTGTATCTCTAACACACACTAGCTAGCATCTTTATCTTTCTATTTATCTGTTTCTCCATCAACCTTCTTTCTCGCCCTCACTATTGATTCCTATCACGCACACTACATATGTTTCTCTCTACATGCAGTCAAGTGCCCTCTCACACACATATATAACTTCACCCTTTGAACCACCCAACGGTCATCTCCAACACCCAAACTAGCGGATGTCCCTCTAGCTAGCATCTCCATCTCTGTATCTATCTGTAGTTTCTCCGTCAACATTTCTTTCTCACACGGAGTCTTGCTTCCTATCACTCGCACTATATATGTCTCTCCATACATATGCATTTATAGGTTGGTCTCTTTTGCACAACCGTTGCGTCTCACTCCCTCTGCTCGCCATAGATGCATGCTCCAGCCCACGTCACTATCTCTTAAAGACAAAAATTCATGCTCAATTGTCGGGACTTCTTCCATGCATTCTCACATGCATGCATATTGTCATACCGATTCGTCTCTCCCATGTCGTTGATCTTATGACTTATGTCTTCTTTCTTTTATCTCGATCATGCGCGCGCGCACGCGCACACATCCCACGTATACATGTATACCTCTCACACATGCACGTTCAAGGTCTCTATGTCTCCATACGTAGTTAATTACCCTCAATCCGAACGCCACATCGAATCGTTCTCCTCTTTTGTGCACATAACTTCCGCCTAGGTGGGTAAAACACACACTCACACTTAACAATCTCCTTCTAGCTACCTCCC
>NC_057809.1:310167409-310170483 GCF_018294505.1 Triticum aestivum
GAGGCTAACTTTGACCAAACGTTAGAGCAATAATATATGACATGCAACTTACACAAAGCATACCTTCAATTTTGTATGTCAAAGGAGCTTCCAATAATATAATTTGCATAGTATACATCTCATGTGCTATTAATCTTGTCAATAGTCAAAGGTTGTCTTGAAAAACACATTAGGCCCTATATAGATGGAAGGAGGGAGTAGGTCCCGTGCAAAAAATGAGAATAAAATTCAAACATCTGGGCATCGTGGCTCGATCGATAACATTGAGAAACTTGGTTTTAAAATCATGAATCTTGGCATGGTGTCATGTCATGGTAGTACCATGCCGTGGTAAAAAAAATTGGCCGAATAGGAACAAATTTTGGTATAAGCTTCTTGCAAATCGGAGCTTCTCTCAAGAAGGCTCATGGTTCTGGGAGGGAACGTGTCACCTTTGTGTGCATAATTCAATTTTGAAATACAAGCACATGTTCTAGTGCACCAAAGTTGGTTGAAAAATCACATGTGTGTCCTCGGGTAAATTTCTAGGTTCCATGCAAGAAATGGGAATGAAATTCAAAATTCTGGGCGTCGTGGCTGGGTTGGAAACATTGAGAAACTTAGTTTTTTAATTCATGTAAATCCAAAACACGCATGAAAATAATGAAACTTGGCTTGGTGCCATGACATGGCACCAACATGCTATGGTAAATTTGCAGTCCGATTTGCGAAGGCGAACACATTAACAATCAACAAAGTCATTTTGGAAGCAGTGCTGTCACGTTACAATCGGAAACACAAGTATTATTGAAACCGTGGGCGTTCTACTTACTAGTACCATTTACGTGCCGCCATGCGTCCCCTTTTTTATTAGCTAGGAGGCGACGTGCAGGGTAGCTATTTGAGTACGAGAGGCGTGCGATCAGACCCCTGCGCGTGCTTATCGGGAGGAGAGCCCTTTGACCTCCATCTGCCATCCACCTCTCTCCCAAGGTCTCCATTAATGGTGCCCGAGCCTCTGTTTAATGGTGTGGCTATGTCTCACTCGACTGAGATTTAAGAGAGAATAGGCGCCGGTGGCTCAAACAGGTGCCGGCGGGACTGCCTGCTCCCTCCTCCCCGCGGCCGGCTCTGCTGCCACGTAGGCCTCACCGCCCCACTGTACTCCCATCGCTGGCTTAGCCATCCCTCTACTCACCCACACCTGCTATTATTCTCCGGCGACGGCGGACGAACCAGTAAACCCTCGTACAGTCATACTCCCCTCCGTGTGGGAAACAACTGCCGAGTCTTCCCTGCCTCCGTGTCGTTCCCTTCCTAGGCCTCACCGTCGTCCACCGCCCTGGTGCTCTCGGCGCGGCCTGGTCAACGTGGTCAATGACCACATGCATCTGAAGTGGACTTTACTGGAGAGGCCGACAGCTGGGTCCATGGCCGCACGCAAGGAAATGCCTCCTTATTACGCGCAAAATAATGATTCCTCCACCTGACATCAGGGACCCACCGAAAGGGCCTCTGTATTTCGCGAAAACAACATTACTGCCGCTGACAGCTCGGACCCACCAGCTATATCTTCGCATGCAAGGAAGTGCCTCCTTATTACGCACAAAAAAATGAATACTCCCCCTGTTAGCTGGGACCCAGTATAGTGGCAGGCTGACTTGTGGGCCTACTAAGTTGACGGGGATGGAGGGCTTTGTCAACTTAGTCAATATGCACGATTCTAGCTCCAGTGACCGAACGATGTCCATCCAACGGCCGTAGTGCTTCTTCAACCTCTGGTCTTCTTGCTCCAGCCGCCCAAACCAGCGCCGGTCGTGCCTCATGCTCATGCCTCCCGTGGCCGGCTGCGATGCGGCGGAGGCCTCACCGCCCCCTACTACTCCCACCACTGGTCAGGCCATCCCTCTACTCACCCACACCCCCTGTTATTCTGCGGCGACGGCAGCCTCACACCGCAGTGAACCAGTGAACCCTCGTACTCCTCTATGCATGGGCATCCACTGTCGCGTCTTCCCCGGCTCCGTGTCGTCCCCTTCCTAGGCCTCGCCGTCATCCACCGCCCTCGTGCTCTCGACGCGGCATGGTCAACGTGGTCAAGGAACGGCTTCCATCGGACGTGGACTGTACGTGGAGAGGCTGACATCTGGGTCCACGGCCGCAGCAAGGAAGTGCCTCCTTATTACATGCAAAATAATAATTCCTCCACCTGACAGTGGGACCCACCGGACGTGCCACCGTATTTCGCCCCCCTGACTGCTGGGACCCACCAGCTACATCTTCGCAGGCAAGGAAGTGCCTGACAGTTGGGACCCACCTGGTGGAAGCGTACGTAGCGTTGTCATTCTGGTCTCGAACGTGTACGTACATTCTGGTCGATGTAGAGGCGCGCATGTGTTGTAGTAGAGGCGCGCACGTGTCGTAGTAGAGGTGTGCACGTAGCATGTACACGTACGTACAGCGGCCAGGGTGCAAGAAATAAAATACGGCCACGTATGTGTACATATGGGCAGGGTCTCGAACGTCTACTCGCGCATACGTACGGCCAGGGCTCGTGTACATTGCTGGGTCGAAATGGAGAAACAGCGTCGTCGTCGTCGTGTTCATGGGAGGCAACGAAATGCGTCATGTTCATGGGGAGGCAATGGAATGTGTCGTGTTCATCGGGAGGGCTTGGACGGAACAGGCGATGGAAACGAGGCATGGCATACCGCAGAACGGAGGAAACGGCCTTCTGTTCGACTGGCCATGTTCGAAACGGGATCCTGTTCATCGGGAGGGGTCTGGCGTACCGCAAAACGGAGGAAACGGACCCCCTGCGGTCGAAACGGGAGTCCTGTTGATCGGGAGGGGTGTGGCGTACCGCAAAACAGGACTCCACGGGATACTGTTCATCTCCACCGTTGACCTCCTCCAGCCTCCACGGGATCCTGTTCATCCAGCCTCCACCGCGCGCTACTCCACCGGCTACTGTTCAACCACCCCTCCACCGTCTACTGTTCATCCAGCCCTCCACACCACGGGGTCCTGTTCAACCACCCCTCCACGGGCACCCCTCCACCATCTACTGTTCATCCAACCCTCCACACCACGGG